>NW_027506928.1:285000-292500 GCF_052324685.1 Brachyhypopomus gauderio | reverse complement strand
TAGGTTTTAATAAATTATTTTAGTAATCATTAATTATTATTTCATGTTTCATAAAAAATATTGCCATTACTAAATAAAACTAGTTGTTATCATTATTGAGCTGAAATAGGCATTGCAATGATCATGTTAAGTAAAGATAACTGAATATGTTAAGTTTATGATTGGTAGGGGTGGGGCCTGTTTGAATCGGACCACTGCACAGTGTGCATGAAGAGTTGTTCTGGTTGTGCATATTGTTTGAAGAACCTTTCGTTATCACCCCGCTGCAGCCCAAATGCATGAGTTTTGAAATCAGTGTTTCTTCAAATGAGTATTTGCAACGTCAGCTTTCAGTGCATGTAACTTATTTAGTTAACGCGTAATATATTCTTATCGGTTCATATAGTGCTAGAACATGTGTCTGGCATTCCTGTCCGATCATAGTTTAACTATAACCGTAGCGTTGAAATGTGTGTTCTGACGGTTCGGAGTTTATGGCTCATTTTAACTATTAATGTTATATATATTTTTATATTGAAGCGTCGGTCCAATGGGGGACGGCTGTAACGTGGCTCGCGCCACGGAGCGAGGAGACGGACACAATCGCTGAGAAGAGCGAGATTTATTGCAGGGCATTCCACAATCGTCATCGTAGTGGCAGGCAGGGGTCATAATAGGAGAGCCATCAAGGTTGGACAGGTACAGGGGCATAACGACACGGAAAGCAACAAACGACAGCAGGGCAACACGAAACTGAGAAACACATAAACGGTCAGACATCCAAAACAACCGACAACCAGACTGGGGAAATACAGGGACTATATGAACACTGAACTAAACTAGGAACAGGTGGGGACGATTATGACAGGGGCGTGGCGGACAATCAGGGAATCTCAGAGACAACGAGCGGGGCAGGGTAAACAGGCACGGAACACAGACACGAGGGAACCCAGAGTGGCAGCCACGAGAGGGGGCGTTGCCCTACGTGACAACGGCGCTACTTCCCATGAGTCTCTGCGACTCCGGTATCGTTATCTGTTAATGTGATGTCTATGCATGTGTTGATTAATTGTGTACTTGATTATGTGCATTACTTGGTTTAAGTCCCCCTTCATCAATTTATGTAGTTGTACTGTGTGAATTATTCTATGCCATGTTTGTGTAGTGTTGTCGTGTTATTGCCGTTCTCTCATGTTTTGTGTCTAAATTAAGTCTCTTCTGCGTGATCGTGGGGTCTGGCGTGATTATGTTGTTGAGGCAGTTTGAATTTAAAAAGCCTTGTGCTGCGGTGGATCTGTTTGCTACCTCTCCTTCCTACACCACACTGCAATATTGTTATAATTGAATGTGAACTAGAGTAAAGACCACATTCAATTTTAGGAATATTTCCTTTAAAATGACAGTGTTGCATGTTAAGTGTTATAATCACCGTTTTTTTACAGTTTATGTATGTTTTTTAATTCACAGTACTTATCTGTTTTTTTACATAAACTGTAAAAAAACGGTAATTTTCTGGAAACGGGGGCGCCAGAAAATTGCCGTTTTTTTACAGTTTATGTATGTTTTTAAATTTACAGTACTTATCTGTTTTTTTACAGTAATTTTCTGGCGCCCCCATTTCCAGAAAATTACCGTTTTTTTACACTTTTTTTTTTTACAGTGTACGACGCGAGGAAACACTACAAACCTTCTTCAGCATTAAAAAAAACACCACAAAGCCTCATATTTGTAAGGCTAAAATGCCAACGACCAGTGCTGCATCTTCAAATACGCAAAAGTGTTTCTCTGTGCTTATACAGCTTTAGTATGCGGTGAGCAGCGAAATACCGTAAAATCACGCATATAGGCGCAATAAGATTTAAAGTGCGGATGAATCGCGAAAGCGCGGATAGCTTGACCGCGGTCCAGCAGACAGGGTTCACTGACCGAACCGTTTGAAAGTGTAACTCCTTATGGATATAATTGGAAGCGGCACGCTGAAATAACTCGGGCAGTAACGGAGTTCATAGTGAAAGACATGATGTCCTTTAATGTAGTGAACAATCCCGGCTTCATGGCTTTGTTAAACACACTGGATATGCGCTACCAAATGCCCTCACGCACATATTTTAGCCAAGTTGCTATACCTGCAGGGTTGCCAACTCTCACGCATTGAGCGTCTTAGACTAAAAAGTTAGTAGTTCGCTCTGGCGCCAACCACAGGCGATCGATCGATCACGATATAATAATAATTAAATTTAGTCCATTTTTTACACACACCCCCCCCCCGGCAACCCTGTATCTGAGCTGTATAAAAAATGCCGAAACAGAGTTTCCTGAAGTGGAACAATGGGAAAAAAATCGCGATTTTAAATCGCAATCGCAATTTATAGATAAAAAATTGCAATTAGATTATTTTCCAAAATCGTTCAGCCCTAATTGTAGAGCCCCTGTAATCTGGAACCTGAATCTCAGCATTTATCAAAAGCCTAGGGTTAGACCTAGGGTTAAGGTTATGGTTAGAACCTAGGTTAAACCCTAACCCTAGCCATGTTGATATTAAATCTGCATGTCTACAATTGATCCTCAACAACTTGCTTCACTGTGTTACACCTGCTTTTTTTAAAAAATGCAAGAGAATTGTTAATATACCAATTAGATACATAACTAATATTAACACATCAACCAGCATTAGAATGACCAGCCCTGAATGACCATGCTGTGGTAAACCGTTCACTATGGTCTGCTGTGGTAAACCGTTCACTATGGCCTGGCTGTTCTCATCAGCACCTGGGCATGGTTATCTCTTGCACACCCAAACCAGTGTCAGAAATGAAATTCTCAATTCTGCAGCATATTCTAATAACAAGCTGACAGATTCATCATAATTTGATATTCAATGCTTTATAGGAGTATAGGAGTGAAGAATGTTACAGAATTGCATCATATTACACATTATTATATATTACAGTGTTGTGTAGTATTTTGTAGTATTATATATTAGTGTTGTGCAGTATTTTGTAGTATTATATTTTACAGTGTTGTGCCTAAAGTAGTATGGGAAGTACCATGGCACCTTTCACCACACACACACACACACACACACACACACACACACACACTTACTTAATAAGTGTTTTAAATAAGTTTCCTAGTGAACACTATCCTACCCTTGTGAACACTAACACAAGGATGTTAAATTAGTATGGAGTGTTGCAGCATATAACAGAAACCCAAATGTAAACCCCAACACCACTCACAGCCACAAGGGGGCGGTCATGTTCCAGCTGCACCACTAACACACCCACTGTGGTCCTACCTCCATGAAGGACACGTTGTTGGGGAAGACCCCTGCAGTAGGGGGCAGCAGGGGGGGGGCGGAGATGGGTCCCCTGCACAGTCTGAAGGAGATGGGGAAGGGGCGGAGACGCTCCATCTGCAGCACCGCCTCCTCCACCCGTCTCTCCTCCACCTCCAGGTCTGTGCCCTCTGGATGCTTCTCTCCCCTCTCCTCCTGGTCGTCTTTCGTTTCTCTGTGTGTGTCCATTTTCTCCGCCTCGTCGTCTCTGTGCGATTCCACGTCTTTAAGGTTCTGTCTCTGCAGGTCTCTGTGCACTTCCTGTCTCTGCAGCTCAGACAGGAAGTGGCGCAGATTCTGCCGTGCTGCGTGCACCAGCCTGCCGTCGATGTCCAGGCCCAGGATGTGGGCGGGGCTCCAGTTCTTGGCGATGGCGAGGGTCACGTGACCCGTGTTGCAGCCAACGTCTAGGACTTTTTTCCCTCTGAACCATTCGGGTTTAAAAAACGCCAGACGTGGGTCTGTGTCTAGTCCTGGTGTCTGGTAACCATAGTAATGGCTGTAGGTCCCATACTGGAACTTGCGATGTGGTTTGTGATATTGTGGTGTCCGAGTTCCTGTGCAGTGGCTTCCTGTGGCTCCGCCTACAATAGGTGTGTGGAAAGTCTGACTCCGCCTCCGGTCCAAGCTGGTCTGCTTGTTGCTAGGAGTCGGAGTAATCGACAGGCGATCTGAACGGCTAACGGTGCGTCGTCGTTTTCGGTGCTTGGATACGGAGTTTGCGACGTGACTACTTCCTGTGTGTGTCTGACTGTGGGCGGAGTTGGCGGAGGTGCTTGTTCGCAGGGGCAGAAGGGGCGGGACCACCTCGTCCCTACAGTTGATGGATGTGTTGAGCTCATAGGGGCGTGGCGACTCCTCCACTGTCTGCAGACCCAGCAGCACGGCGCCCCCACTGGACGCCTCCGATACTGCACCTGCTGGCACGTCTGCATGCAGCGCTGGAAACAACGGCTTCGTGCCTTCTTCTCTCGTGTCCTTTGACCTTTCTGGGTCAGCAGGGTCCGGCTGGCCGGAGACCCCAGCGTTCACCCCCGCATGGTGTCGGTTTCTATGACGCCGCCTGCTGCCGCTCTTTATGGGCGTGGCCAGCACGCCTTTGTGGGCGTGTCCACCCCTCCCACTGAGGTTGAGGGGGTCGGTGATGTCTCGAGGGATGAGTATCTCCACGGGTTCTCTGCTCTTGGTGGGCAGCGGTGAGGACTTGGGCGTCTCCGCGTTCAGCACCCGGCTCACCTCCTCGTCCAGCAGGCTGTTGAGGTTCAGCGGGTCGAAGATGTTCCCGCCCAGCAGGAAGTCGGTCGGCAGGACGGGCTCAGACTCCGAGGCGGCCCGGCGCCGACGTTTACCCTGGCCGCCGTGTTTGACGCCGGACGCCACGTTGCTGCTGTATCTCCGCTTACCCGCTTTCAGAGGCTGCTGCCCCCCAGTGGCTGCGGCCGGCACGCCGTTCCTCTGACGCAAGGCCTTCCCAACCCCCTGGACGTCCTCCGGCCCCGCCCCCGCGGGGACATCCTCCAGCACCTCGTCCACAGTGAAAGGACACACACTGGGGAGGGGGCTGGGCAACTTACTGCACCCCACTGCATTCTGGGTTAAAATGGCCCCCACTCCATCTTCTGTTAGAACAGTGTCTGTTTCTATGGACATCTCAATCATGTTCCATAGGGCCTTGCAGTGCGCTGAGAAAGAGAAACGCAACATCAACACAACATTAACTTCATTATGTGAAAATTCATCAAAATGACTTTCATTAACTTACAGTCTCATGTGCTGTGCTGAAGACTTAATTTAACAAACTTATCTGCTCACTAGTCACTACAGCGGTCGGTTTTACAGTGCTTTATCTACACTGATCATCACCAAACCCGTCAGACTGCACTGAAGTTTCTTAACATGAACTAGGACGTGCTCCACTCTGTCCAACTGCCAAGGCTACATCTAAAAGTTGTTTCAATAAACCCACCCTTTAAAAAAAAACAGCTAATTAGTAATACCCTAAAGTATAGGACGCGAAATGTAGGCGCACCAGCAGGACAGACAGACCCCTCCCACACACACACACACAGTCGAGTTTCTCCGCCTTCTTGACTTTGCTGAGCTGTGACTTAAAGCTTCCCTCCCACGAGTAACTGCCTTCTCTGCAAAAAGAGGAAAAACACCCACAGATCTGCCCCAGTCAGGTTATTTACCGTGCCGGACTTGTATCCTGTGACCCCTTAACCCCAAAGAAAAATTGCACTAAGTACTTTTATAAACATCTAGATCGATGATGCCCTTGCAAAAAGTCGATTTTAAACACGAAATTCTAAAATCACGCTTAACTCGAAATGGCGTGTGCGTGGATGCAAAGAGGTTTCTCTACAAGTCTGCAAAAAAAATCAACGAGAAAAGCTTCAAGCTTCTGTATCTCACAGCCAGCGCATACCCTCACGCTTATATTCCTCCATAGCCTTTCGGAAAGACTGACTGACAGCCATGTTGACCAATAAAAACCGCGAATCCAAGCTGCCCTTCTTGTAGCAACCAATAAAATGGCTTAAAACGAAGGCATGCGCCAACAGGACCTGCCCTCTAGAGATATAGGTGGCCACTTTTCTGCCTGAAATGTTGCCGAGCTTCTCGTGTTTCATTTACACGATCGACACAGCCCACTGGATTGAAACAACATACAGGAAATACGGTTTCCGTGTAATTAAGAGTTACGATGATGCTAGCGATTAAGACCTTGAAGTTTAAATTGTACTGTTGCTCCCCAAAAGATCAGGAATCCGACGTGGGCACCAATATCCCGTGTAAACAACCTTTCTGTTCAACTCTCTCGGGTATCATAGCTGACAACAAGCTGGTAAATATCAGCACATCTGTCACAAACAATTACATGAAACTGACTTTATTAAAGTTATATGAGTATTATTGTGTTTATGTCGACAGCAAGGTTTTTTCAAGCACAACACACTCCCCCGCCCTAGCCACTACTCCCCATTTCGTGTCGCACGCAAAAGCTCATGGGAAATGTAGTTGCAACCTGAATCATTTCTCTTCCTTGGTAGTTTGCAAAATGTAATACAAAAACAATTGAAAACAGACTTTTGCTATATTTGGTTGAAAATAAAAACATTTCCCTACACCAATGCACTCGCCCATACACGTATAAGATACAGTAAGTTACGTTAATAAAATGTCTCCTATAGCCTACAGCTAAATCACACAGCAGTTTCTGCACTTAATCTTTATCAGATGTATATCAATACTGCGATAAACACGATATGCTGCTTGAAACCCTTCACTGTATTTAACTGAGCTGAGCCCCTTCACTGTGTTTATCTTTGAGCTGAAACCCTTCACTGTATCTTTGAGCTGAAACCCTTCACGGTATTTAACTGAACTGAAACCCTTCACTGTAAATTATCTTTGAGCTGAAACCCTTTACAGTATTTAACTGAACTGAAACCCTTCACTGTATTTAACTGAACTGAAACCCTTCACTGTATTTAACTGAGCTGAAACCCTTCGCTGTGTTTAACTGAACTGAAACCCTTCACTGTGTTTATCTTTGAGCTGAAACCCTTCACTGTATTTAAATGAGCTGAAACCCTTCGCTGTGTTTAACTGAGCTGAAACCCTTCGCTTCAACTTTGAGCTGGTGGCGGTAAAATGAACGCGCGCGCGACGCTAGCCCGTTAGCTTCTGTGGAGCGGGAAATGTTTAAGAGATCTTTGAAGGAAGTTTGAAGTAAAACTGAACAACGTCTATTTCAAATTCGTTCACAACAAACACATTTATTTACGTTACGCATTCAAATATAACTCACGGTTGAAAGAATGGACGCAAAGACCGGTGAGAAGTTTCAAGTTTAGATTGGAACTAGTCTGTAAACTATAAGATAATCTAGACAAAAAAATCGCTAGCTAGCTAATTTAGATGACTAGCTAAATATTTCCATAGGGTTAGCGTTAGCGCTAGCGCTGATAAAGATTTTGAATTCCACATCTGTATTGATTTGTTCTCAGTGCTTAAGAAATATTGAACTAATTTACACATGTATCACGTATATATTTTGTAATACGTTATAATTTAGATGTACGTAGATAATATACATTCAATATGTACTAATTTATTACATATTTGGGCTGTGTGTATGTGCTTATGTTTCACAGTTCCAAAGGAAAAGCCTAAGTTTG
>NW_027506928.1:262500-280000 GCF_052324685.1 Brachyhypopomus gauderio | reverse complement strand
CCTTCAGTGGCGATGACGAGGAAAACACCTTTTACAACCTGGTTCCTGGATCACTAGTCTGGGCCCACCAGAGTGGATATCCCTGGTAAACACACACACAGTAGATGTGTTATCTGGTCTACACACAGACGGTAGAGAGATGTGGAGAGGTCAGATTATACACTGATCCATGAAGGTTGCAGTGATGGTGTTTCCGTGTACAGGTGGCCAGCAGTCGTAGAAAGAGACCCAGACTCAAACCACTACCTGCAGTTCCGCAAGAAAACTGACCTCACTCCAGTATGAATCACACACACACACACATACACACACACACACACACACACACACACACACACACACACAAACACACTCACACCGCTAATGCTGACATTACTAACTGTAAATTTGTGAATGTGACTTTGCTTGTGCATGCTTAGGAAGGTGTGTGTGTGTGTGTGTGTGTGTGTGTGTGTGTGTGTGTGTGTGTGTGTGTGTGTGTGTGTGTGTGTGTGTGTTGCAGTACAAGTGTCATGTGACGTATTTTGGGGATCCCGTGTGCCGCACCTGGGTCCCCTGCAGCAGAGTGAAGGGTTACGCTGATCTGTCAGAGGAAGATGTCTTCAGTGTACACACTTCACACTGAACAAACTTCACACTCAACACACTTCACACTGAACACACTGCACACTGAACACACTTCACACTGAACACACTTCACACTCAACACACTCATTCTTCAGTGTACACACTTCACACCGAACACACTTCACACTCAACACACTTCACACTCAACACACTTCACACTAAACACACTTCACACTAAACACACTTCACACTCAACACACTTCACACTAAACACACTTCACACTCAACACACTTCACACTCAACACACTCCACACTCATTCTTCAGTGTATACACTTCACACTGAACACACTGCACACTGAACACACTCATTCTTCAGTGTATACAGTTCACACTGAACACACTTCACACTGAACACACTTCACACTGAACACACACTGATTCTTCAGTGTATACACTTCACACTTCACACTGAACACATACTCATTCTTCAGTGTATACACTTCACACTGAACACACTTCACACTGAACTAGGGGTGACCTGCAATAGTCGCTGATTCGACTATAGTCGACTATACCCCCTAGTCGACTATGAACGTCATAGTCGAATGTACCATTCTAACTGCATGGGGATGCCCAAGGATGCAGCTAAGCATTAGTTGTTACATGAAATGTCTTTGTTTTCGTTATATATAGCCTTTTGTCAAATAAAATTATCCTAATTTCTGTTAATAAATATTTTTAAATGATGTTTGCGCATTAACAATAGGCATCTTCCTTACTACACATTCATAAATCACACCCTGCAGTTGCACAATCAAACGAGCGGAGCTGAACACGCTACAGAATACGCAGCATCTGCTGAGATTATAATGGCTACTAAAAAACTTCAAAAGTATTTTGAAAAAGATAAAGATGAATCAAACAAAGTAAAGTGCAAGTTATGTCATCAACGTCTTTCATTTCGCACGACAACAACTAAGATGGCATACCATTTAAAACGCGTAAGGCGAAAAAAACAGTTCAGCCGTTTGTCGTTTCGGTCATCGTTGCGTCTCGTCGCGGTTTGTCTCGAAATAAGTAAATAAATAAAAGCTGAATAAAGCCAACCTACCGTGTTTATTCATTTATCTGAATGTTTTAGGTTTTTACTTTGAAGAGGAAAAAAGTCCTGAATGAGAACGGGATCCCGTTTAAGGTGCTCTAAATAAAAAATAAATAAATAAACCTGATTCGACTATTAGTCGACTAAAGGGAAAAGCTGACGAATCAGATTCGACTATGAAAATCCTTAGTTGAATACACCCCTACACTGAACAAACTTCACACTGAACACACACTCATTCTTCAGTGTATACACTTCACACTGAACACACTCATTCTTCAGTGTATACACTTCACACTGAACACACACTCATTCTTCAGTGTATACACTTCACACTGAAAACACACTCATTCTTCAGTGTATACACTTCACACTGAACACACACTCATTCATCAGTGTATATACTTCACACTGAAAACACACTCATTCTTCAGTGTATACACTGAACACACACTCATTCTTCAGTGTATACACTGAACACACTCATTCTTCAGTGTATACACTGAACACACACTCATTCTTCAGTGTATACACTGAATACACACTCATTCTTTAGCTTTGGCATTTGTGATGTTATCAGAGCACAGTGATTTTATTTTGTGTGTGTGTGTGTGTTAGACGGTGAAGAACGAGAAGTTGAAGAAGAGATTCAAAGACGCTGTCCGCATGTCTAAGCAAGCCCTCAAACTGCCCCTGAAGGTGCATACTACAAATACACACAATGCACACACACACACAAAATGTACTTAACGTATAAAATACACAACCCTCCTATTATATTTAGTGCAATTAAACATGCTCTTCACAATTCCCCAGTGATCTAATTAGACATGTGTTCCTCAGACCAACCACTAGAGGGAGTCAGTGCCCTTTGCCTTGAGGAAAGGATGTTAAATGTCCCCCTCACTTCTCTCTCTCTCTCTCTCTCTCTCTCTCTCTCTCTCTCTCTCTTCCCTTTGTCAGAGACGGTTAGTCAAGTTTGGTTTCTGGATTCGGTATGTGTCAGAAAGAGAGAGTTCAGAAGAGGACAGTGACATTGCAGGTTCACACATATTTGAATCACACTTAAATGCACTTTCATGCACAATCAAACAAACAAACTTTACTACATACATACATGCATATACACAAGCACTATTTACATGTGGATGTGTGTATGTGTGTGTGTGTCTCGGTGTGTGTGTGTATCTGTGAGTGTGGTTATGTGTGTGTGTGGATGTGTGTGTGGTTGTGTCTCTCGTGTGTGTGTGTGTATCTATCTGTGTGTGTGTGGATGTGTGTTTGTGTGTGTGTGTGTGTGTATCTGTGTGTGGGTGTGTGTATGAGTGTGTGTGTGTATCTATCTGTGTGTGGATGTCTTGGTCCTCCCGAGGTTTCTTCCTATTCCCCACCATCATAGGGAGTTTTTCCTTGCCACTGTCGCCTCTGGCTTGCTCATTAGGGATTTGGATCCATAGTATTGTTAACCTTGTAAATCCTGTAAAGCTGCTTTGTGACAACATGTGTTGTGAAAAGCGCTATACAAATAAATTTGATTTGATTTGGATGTGTGTGTGTGTGTGTGTGTGTGTGTGTGTGTGTGTGTGTGTGTGTGTGTGTGTGTGTGTGTGGATGAGGATGTTTTTGTTTTGCTTCCTCAGAGGTTTTGAGTCTGTTCAGTGGAAAGAGAGGGAAGAGCAGAGAACATTATAGTGATAAGGTCAGATACACACTGTTACACACACTGTCAAACTCACTATCAAACTCACTGTTACACACACTGTTACACACACCGTCAAACTCACTATCAAACTCACTGTTACACACACTGTCGAACTCACTGTTATACACACTGTTACACTCACTGTTACACACACTGTCAAACTCACTGTTACACACACTGTCAAACTCACTGTTACACACACTGTCAGACTCACTGTTACACACACTGTCAAACTCACTGTTACACACACTGTCAAGCTCACTGTCAAACTCACTATCAAACTCACTGTTACACACACTGTCAAACTCACCGTTACACACACTGTCAAACTCACTGTTACACACACGGTTACACACACTGTCAAACTCACTGTTACACACAGGGTTACACACACTGTCAAACTCACTGTTACACACACTGTCAAGCTCACTGTTACACTCACTGTTACACACACTGTCAAACTCACTGTTACACATACTGTTACACTCACTGTTACACACAGTTACATACACTGTTACACTGTCAAACGCACTGTTACACACACTGTTACACTCACTGTCACACTGTTATACTCACTGTTACACACACTGTCGAACTCACTGTTACACACACTGTCAAACACTGTTACACACAGGGTTACACACACTGTAAAACTCACTGTTACACACTGTTACACTCACTGTTACACACACTGTTACACACTGTCAAGCTCACTGTTACACCCACTGTCAAACTCACTGTTACACATACTGTTACACTCACTGTTACACACACTGTCAAACTCACTGTTACATACACTGTTACACACACTGTCACACTCACTGTTACACACACTGTTACACACACTGTCAAACTCACTGTTACATACACTGTTACACACACTGTCAAACTCACTGTTACACACACTGTTAAACTCACTGTTACACCCACTGTCAAACTCACTGTTACACATACTGTTACACTCACTGTTACACACACTGTCAAACTCACTGTTACACAAACTGTTACACATACTGTTACACTCACTGTTACACACACTGTCAAACTCACTGTTACACAAACTGTTACACTCACTGTTACACACACTGTTACACACACTGTCAAACTCACTGTTACACACACTGTCAAACTCACTGTTACACAAACTGTTACACTCACTGTTACATACTGTTAAACTCAGTTACACACACTGTCAAACTCAGTTACACACACTGTTAAACTCACTGTTACACCCACTGTCAAACTCACTGTTACACATACTGTTACACTCTCTGTTACACACACTGTCAAATTCACTGTTACACACACTGTCAAACTCACTGTTACACACACTGTTACACACACTGTCAAACTCACTGTTACATACACTGTTACACATACTGTCAAACTCACTGTTACACAAACTGTTACACTCACTTTTACATACTGTTAAACTGTTACACACACTGTTAAACTCACTGTTACACACACTGTTAAACTCACTGTTACACACAGTTACACACACTGTTAAACTCACTGTTACACACACTGTTACACATACTGTTAGACACATCCCCTCTGAACGCAGTATAAGGCATTTGAACAAAACTGCTGCACCTAAACAAAAACTGTCTGTGTGCGTGTGTGTGTGTGTGTGTGTGTGTGTGTGTGTGTGTGTGTGTGTGTGTGTGTGTGTGTGTGTCAGCATGTAAAGGTTCTAAAGCAGGAGAGATGGCTGAAGAGAAGAGAAGGGAAATGTGAGTAGTAGTAAAATATTTTCTGTTGTGCCTCAGTGGAACTACACAAACACTCAAATACATCCTCTCAAACACACACTCAAATACATCCTCTCAAACACACACACACTTAAATACATCCTCTCAAACACACACTCAAATACATCCTCACAAACACTCAAATACATCCTCTCAAACACACACTCAAATACATCCTCACAAACACACACTCAAATACATCCTCTCAAACACACATTCAAATACATCCTCTCAAACACATACAAACACACACTCAAATACATCCTCTCAAACACACACTCAAATACATCCTCTCAAACACACATTCAAATACATCCTCTCAAACACATACAAACACACACTCAAATACATCCTCTCACACACACTCAAATACATCCTCTTAGTGAAGGGTGTGTTAGGTATGAGAGGTGAGGTGGTGTGAGGTAATGAGAGGTGTGGGAGGTAGAGTTAGTGAGAGGTATGAGAGGTGAGGTAGTGTGAAGTAAGGGGCGGTGTGTGAGGTATGAGAGGTGAGGTAAGGGGAGGTGTGTGAGGAATGAGAGGTGAGGTAATGCGAGGTAAAGGGAGGTGTGAGGTAAGGGGAGGTGTGTGAGGTAGAGTTAGTGAGGGGTGTGAGGTATGAGAAGTGAGGTAAAGGGAGGTGTGTGAGGTAGTGGAGGAGAGCAGGAGAGGCTGACACACATGTACCATGTGATGTGTATGATAGGACAGTGAAGCTTCATGTGTATGTGAATGACATGACGTCTGCCCTGATAATCTCACACACAGCGGAGACACACCCTCAGGACCAGACCGTGCCCCAGAGCGCCATGGAGATGACCCCAATGACCCCAGAGCTAGGACCACACTCTGAAGAGATAGAGAAGAACAGAGCAGCAGGAGGGGGCAGAAGAGGAGAGAGAGAAGGCAGAAGAGAGGGAGAGGGTAGAGTGGAGAGAGACGTGGAGCAGGGTGAGCGAAGACAGAGTTGGGAGGATGACTTTAATGATGAAGACGAGGCATCTCCTAAGTATGAAGATGAAGATGAAGGTGGTTTCCTGGGTACAGATATGGAGATCTTGGCCTGCAGAGACAAAATGATAAAGCCTCTGTCCTCCAGTGAGGAAGAGGAGGAGGAGGAAGGGAGTGATTTCTCCCTCATGCTGCTCGAAGAAGAATAATAACCACAAAGAAGAAATACACACACACACATGAACATATGCGCGTGCACACACACACACACGAGCACATATGCGCACGTGCACACACACACACACACGAGCACATATGCGCACACACACACACGAACACATGCGCACGTGCACACACACACACACACACAGGTACCTTTTCAGATGCACACAGGATAGACACAGGCTGGTCTGGTCCATGTTATTCACACAGTTGTTGGCTTGAACTCAGATGTGTACACACACGTTAGCATGTTGAGTTTGTCTGTTTTTATTCTCCTTTTAAAACACTTCAGGACACACAGATGATCATTCAACACCATCCCTGTACCACCCAACACCATACAACACCACCCCTGTACCACCCCAACACCATACAACACCACCCCAACACCATTTAACACCACCCCTGTACCACCCCAACACCATACAACACCACCCCTGTACCACCCAACACCATACAACACCACCCCTGTACCACCCAACACCACCCCTGTACCACCCCAACACCATACAACACCACCCCTGTACCACCCAACACCATTCAACACCACCCCTGTACCACCCCAACACCATTCAACACCACCCCTGTACCACCCCAACACCATACAACACCACCCCTGTACCACCCAACACCATTCAACACCACCCCTGTACCATTCAACACCACCCCTGTACCACCCCAACACCATACAACACCACCCCTGTACCACCCCAACACCATACAACACCACCCCTGTACCACCCAACACCATACAACACCACCCCTGTACCACCCAACACCATACAACACCACCCCTGTACCACCCCAACACCATACAACACCACCCCTGTACCACCCAACACCATACAACACCACTGCATCTGTCTGGCCTGATGGGTTTAGGTTCTGTTGCTACAGCAACAGCTTCTGTTTCCAACGTCAACGTTCGTTGAGTATCTGCAGTGTTGTTCTTCACTGCTGCTCAGCTCAGCTTTACAACTTTAATGGTTAATTTAAACACTGTTAGCAGCATAACTTTTATTATACAAGTTTAGATAGTGGATGTATTTGCTGTGTGATTTTATGTAAATGTTAGTGTGTTGATATTTAAATAAAGTTTGTTAAAATTGAAAGCAGGAGGAGCATGTGTAGCGCTGTTCTCTCATTGGCCCACTGTGCCCCGCCCACCGCCTTGTCAAAGATCAGACAGGAAGAGGGGTTAGGGTTAGCTCCACAAGCACTGTGTGTGTGTGCATGAGGTGTGTAAGGGGTTAATTTTCAGAGTTTTAGAGCTTGTTGGTTCTTTGTTTTTTTCCAATATATCAGTGAGTTTTTCCTGTTTTGCCAGAATGAAAGGATGTGTGGGATTTGAGGGGGTGGTTGTGTAGGTGGTGGCAGTAGTGTTGTAGTGGTGTTGTAGTTGTTGTGTTGTAGTTGTAGTGGTGGTAGTGGTGTTGCAGTGCTGTTGTGGTAGTTGTGGTTGTAGTGGTGGTAATGGTGTTGTGGTTGTTGTGTGGTGGTAGTTGTGTTGTAATGGTGATGTGGTCATAGTGGTGATGTAGTGGTGTTGTGGTGGTAATGGTGATGTGGTAGTGGTGTGGTGGTTGTGGTGTGGTGGTTGTAATGTAGGGGTTGTGGTGTAGTGGTGTTGTGGTAATGGTGATGTGCTGGTAATGGTGTTTTGGTGGTAATGGTGATGTGGTAGTGGTGTTGTGGTGGTAATGGTGATGTGGTAGTGGTGTTGTGGTGGTAATGGTGATGTGGTAGTTGTGGTGATGTGGTAATGGTGTTGTGGTAGTTGTGGTGATGTGGTAATGGTGTTGTGGTGGTAGTGGTGATGTGGTAGTGGTGGTAATGGTGATGTAGTGGCGATGTGGTAGTGGTGATGTGGTGGTAATGGTGTTGTGGTAGCGGTGATGTGGTAGTAGTGGTGTTGTGGTGGTAATGGTGTTGTGGTGGTAGTGGTGATGTAGTATTGGTGTTGTGGTGGTTGTGGTGTAGTGGTGATGTGGTAGTGGTGTTGTAGTGGTGATGTGGTAGTGGTGTTGTAGTGGTGGTAGTGGTGTTAATGGTGTTGTGGTAGTGGTGTTGTGGTGGTAGTGGTGATGTAGTTGTGGTGTTGTAGTGGTGATGTGGTTGTGGTGTAGTGGTGGTAGTAGTGATGTGGTAGTAGTGATGTGGTAGTGGTGTTGTAGTGGTGGTAGTGGTGATGTGGTGGTAGTGGTGATGTGGTAATGGTGTTGTGGTGGTAGTGGTGATGTAGTTGTGGTGTTGTAGTGGTGATGTGGTTGTGGTAGGGCTGACGGCAAATAATCGATTAATCGTTGGTCGACCAAAAAAATTACTAGTCGACCAAATTCCATTGGTCGATTGGTCGCAGGGAAAAAAAGCTGCGTCTCGTCAAAGGGCTTCTGGGACTTTTAATTTCAACGGCGTGACAAAGGAAGACGTGACACGAATTTACCGTTGGTGATTTGTTTGACAAGGACAGCGCTGGACATGCGACCTGTGAATATCGTCAGTGGTGAGGGATTTAAAAATCTAATTGAATGCCTCGAGCCCGGATATAGCCTGGTAAGACGTGAAACAGTGACGCACGCGGTTAAGAGCAAATACAGCAAAACAAAACACTTTAGGGCAAGATCGAAAACTGTAAAGCACTCAGCTTCACAACGGATATATGGACTAACCAGATGGAACGTATGACGGTCACACCGCATTTTATTTCTGATAACTGCCGACTGCATTCATTCGTGCTAGGAACTAAAGATTTGGGAGTGACCCACACAGCTGCTAACATAGCAGAGCGACTCAGCGAAATAATGGCAAAGTTTAGAATCCCCGCGGGAAAAGGGTCGCTCTTGTACACGACTATGCCGTGAACTCTTCGACTGGGAGAAGATCTGAGCAGATAACCGAACTAGTGTTTAGATGAACCAGGAAACATTGTTAGTCACACAAGGTTACTCCTGGCGTTAGTGGTAAATGCGCATAGATGCGGCAGCCAGGCATTAAAGATAAAACTCCACAAATGTGTATCCCGGTCAAAATGGGAAATTATTTTTGGAGGGGGTCGATTGGTCGATTAGTCGGAGTAAATGACGACCATTGGTCGACCAAAAAAATCCTTGGTCGTGGACAGCCCTAGGTTGTGATGTAGTGGTGATAGTAGTGATGTGGTAGTGGTGATGTGGTGGTAGTAGTGATGTGGTGGTAGTGGTGATGTGGTAATGGTGTTGTAGTGGTGGTAGTGGTGATGTTGTGTTGTAGTGGTGATGTGGTGGTGATGTGGTAGTGGTGTTATGGTGGTGTTGATGTGGTGGTAGTGGTGATGTAGTGGTGATGTAGTAGTAGTGATGTGGTAGTGGTGTTATGGTGGTGTTGATGTGGTGGTAGTGGTGATGTGGTAGTGGTGATGTGGTAGTAGTAGTGATGTGGTAGTGGTGATGTGGTGGTTGTGGTGTTGTTGTGTTGTAGTGGTGATGTGGTAGTGGTGTTATGGTGGTGTTGATGTGGTAGTGGTAGTGGTGATGTAGTGGTGATGTGGTAGTGGTAGTGGTGATGTAGTGGTGATGTGGTAGTGGTGTTGTAGTGGTGATGTGGTGGTTGTAGTGTTGTTGTGTTGTAGTGGTGATGTGGTAGTGGTGTTATGGTGGTGTTGATGTGGTAGTGGTGATGTGTTGATGTGGTGGTGGTGTTGATGTGGTGGTAGTGGTGATGTAGTGGTGATGTGTTGATGTGGTAGTGGTGTTATGGTGGTGTTGTAGTGGTGGTAGTGGTGATGTGGTAGTGGTGTTACAGTGGTGTTGATGTGGTGGTAGTGGTGATGTGGTAGTGGTGATGTGTTGATGTGGTGGTAGTGGTGATGTGGTAGTGGTGTTATGGTGGTGTTGTAGTGGTAATATGGTAGTGGTGTTATGGTGGTGTTGATGTGGTGGTAGTGGTGATGTGGTAGTGTTGATGTGGTGGTAGTGGTGATGTGGTAGTGGTGTTATGGTGGTGTTGATGTGGTGGTAGTGGTGATGTGTTGATGTGGTGGTAGTGGTGTTATGGTGGTGTTGATGTGGTGGTAGTGGTGATGTGTTGATGTGGTGGTAGTGGTGAAGTGGTAGTGGTGTTATGGTGGTGTTGATGTGGTAGTGGTGTTAATCTTTGCCAGTGTTCTAGTTTTTCATCAGTTGTTAAACCTGCTCTCCTCTCAATCTTCCTCTGTCTCCTTACACAGATATGGACATGGAAACAACAGGAAATAGTAGAACAATGGGTTTGTCTAGCACTGTCACTGGTGTTCACTACACACACCACCTCCACTTTACTTTTAGACCTTTATCACAGACTCAGAGTCAGGCACCGCTGGACATCCTAGATTAGACAAAAGGGGGTTACATCACATGTTTGACTGTAACTACATTTTTTAAAGTAACTACTGACTACCATTCTGCCATTGATCAACTGTCTCTACATCTTGTAGCTAACACCAACACTGGTAGCTTAAGAAACTTTTAACTTCTCAGACAAAAAAATAAATATTCTCTGTGTATCATTTAAAAATGTGATAAGATATTTACACTGCAGCCTGACCCACAGAATACTGACTGTGCTTCATGAGATGTTTATCCTGGGAAGTGTGTGAGCCTTACCTATGACTCATCTGAGGGAGAAGTGTGTGTTGATTATATGTGTATGTTTCCCAGTGTGTGTGTGTTGGTGAGTGTGTCTGTGTTTGACTGTGTGTGTTTGTTAGTATGTGAGTGTGTCTGTGTGTTTGACTGTATGTGTTTGTCAATGTGTGTGTGTGTGGGGGGGGGGGGGGGGGGGGGTTGGGGGGGACTCGGGAAAGACAGGAGAAGAGGAAATGGCCCAGAGTGACTATTGTTTCAGCGTTCGACACGCAGGAGGGGGGTGCACACAGGCGAGGGGTGTGCACACGGAGGAGGAGTGTGAACTGGAGGGGTGTGCACACAGTGTCCAGAACAAACAGAAAGGGATGGTGGGGTCACTTCACAGCAGAGCTACTTGGCCAAGGTTATTCAGCTAGGAAGGAGTGCTTATACTGCAGAGACCCAGAGTGCAATGCCAGCCCACGAGGACGGCGTGTTCATGCAGCCTGGAAAGGAGAGGACAAGTTAGAGAAGTGGTTCACATGTAAGGGGAACTCTCATTACTCCTTCAGTGTGTTCCTCAAGGCCTGCAGGACTGGCTAAAGCAGAGAGAGACACCCAGCAGGTAACAGACATGGCAATAGCTTCTCTCTCACCCTAACATATCACACACTGACTTCATTTGGTGTTGTATCTGACGGATTTGGGAAGGTATGCTAACACATTGACCTAGGGCACCTAGGTTCTGAAAGTATACTAACACATTGACCTAGGGCACCTAGTTTCTGAAGGTATACTAACACATTGACCTAGGGCACCTAGGTTCTGATGGTTACGAGAGTCCTCGAGGACGTACTCACACGCTCACTCTTGGATTAGGGTGTATAGGTATTGCAAAGCACAAACAAAAACATACACATACATAAATTCAGACAGTGTGGTAAGCTAATTGCTTCTAAAACAAATGAGGAAACTCACTTAGCTAAAAAGGAATTCAGTGATATATAAAAGGACATTCAGACTGTAGAAAGAGTCAAGAACAAATGTAGATGGTTGAAGGATGAAGAACAGAAGTGTTGATGATAGATGGTGTTCCTTTGCTTTAATCCTCCTGTCTAATGTGTTTTAATGTGGCCTGCTTTGTGTTTGCCCAAGTCTCCCTTTTCTGATCTTGCTTTGTCTGTGTTGTGCTTGATAATCTCAATCCGTATGTGCTAGTGAACACTGCCAGTGAACAGTGCTAGTAAACACTGCTAGTGAATGTGCCATATATTTGTCAATTGTGATTTTTTTACACTGCAATAGAAATTTGTTCTCTGCTTTTAACCCATCTGTGCAGTTAACACACACACTAGTGATTACTAGGGGGCTGTGGATCACACGTGCCCAGAGCGGTGGGCAGCCCCAGCCCGGCGCCCGGGGAGCAGTTGGGGTTAGGTGCCTTGCTCAAGGGCACCTCAGTCATGGCCTCAGGTCTGGGAATCGAACCCACGACCCTCCGATCACAAGACCAGTTCCCTACCACCAGGCCATGACTGCCCGTAACACTGCTGGTGAACACTGTTAGTGAACACTGCTGGTGAACACTGTTAGTGAACACTGCTGGTGAATACTGTTAGTGAACACTGCTGGTGAATACTGTTAGTGAACACTGCTGGTGAATACTGTTAGTGAACACTGCTGGTGAACACTGTTAGTGAACACTGCTGGTGAATACTGTTAGTGAACACTGCTGGTGAATACTGTTAGTGAACACTGCTGGTGAATACTGTTGGTGAACACAGCTGGTGAACACTGCTGGTGAATACTGTTAGTGAACACAGCTGGTGAATACTGTTAGTGAACACTGCTGGTGAATACTGTTGGTGAACACAGCTGGTGAACACTGCTGGTGAATACTGTTAGTGAACACTGCTGGTGAATACTGTTAGTGAACACTGCTGGTGAACACTGCCACATCCGTCCACATAATTGGTGTGGACAGGTTCATCTGTAAAAGCCTGTAGACATGGGAACCACTTTGCTCAGGTTACACATTAATTAACTGGCCTAAGTGAAGATTAAAATGATAATATATGATCATAATTAAGATTGTAATCAACCCCATAAACACTGGACATGGCTGAAAATACATAAAAGTACTAAGAAGTCAATAACATACCAGATGGAAAAGTGTGACTGTATACTATAGGCTACAGAAACAGAATCCTCTAGTTAATGAATACAACAAAAGTATAGCCATATTATTGGTGATTAAATAATAAAAACATAGCCATAATTACTGGTGAATAAATAATAAAAGCATAGTCTTAATTACTGGTGATTAAATAATAAAAGCATAGTCTTAATTACTGGTGAATAAATTAAAGGGCCCTCTTATCACTGTCATTTCTACAGCAACTAAAATAACTGCCCCTGTGAAACCCCGTCGAGGGAGGGGTTAGGGAGACCAGGGGTAACTGCACAGCACTGTGATGTATTAACACACCTCTTAACATCTGTAACACACCAGAGGGGTTTTATGTCTTTGATTAGAAATATTACACAGTTTGGGTCATGAATGTCTGTTTTTATGTTTTTTTTTTTAAGTCTAATTTAGTGTATCACAACATTAAATTTAGAGGCTTCAGTCAGCTAGCGCTTTCAGGGTTAATAGAGTCATGTTCATAACACCCCCCCTCCCAGGGGTTAATAGAGCGGAAGGATTTGATAGGCTTAAATATTAATTGTGAACTGTAAGACATGCGCATTAAAACTTGTGCTGCCCCTTGTTTGGTCTGTTTGGCTCGGTGAACCGTGAGGCGAGTCCGTGCGTTCCCGTTAACACGTGAACCGGGGGATCTCCTCGCGCTGCTCCTCCCGTTTCTCCTCGCGCTGCTGCTCGCGCTTTGTTCTCCTGGAGGAGCCGGTTCTCCTCTACCCGTTAACGAGCGCGCGTGACTTGGACATACACCCCACGGCGCGTGCGGGAAGGGAGGAAGGCCGGGTACGTTGGACGTGTCCCGGGTAGACGGTGTCCCTCCAGCAGGGATGCGGTGACCGTGTCTTCCCCCGCGCTGGTCCGGAGGCACGGGGGGACAACCCAACGTGCGGAGAGCGGAGCGGACCCCCCGGACGAGCGGGTGAGTGGAGCAGACACGCGAGGGAGGGCCGCGTCGTCTTGATTCAGCGGACCGGTTGTAGTGTTATTGTGTCCGGTAACGATCCGGCGAGTCCGATCTCCTCAAAGACGGTAGTGTCTCATCCATCACAGGTAAACATCAACATTATACCTGCCGTTACTGAACATAAACACTCGTGGACTCCAGCGATAGTCCTGTATTATATACAACACACACATATTATATACAACACACACATATTATATATATACAACACACACATACATATATATACACACAAATATATATACAACACACAATATATATATATATATATATGTATATATATATATATATATATATATATATATATATATATATATATATATATATATACACACGTTGTTGTTTTCATTCGTTTATTGCGGGATTAATTGTAAAACTATAACCGTATGACCCACTGTTAGGTACATTATCAGTTCATATATAGTTAATATATAGGCCTGGGCTGGTACAACATCGCGGTTCTGTTCCGATCTGTTTTCTCTGCGCCGTGACTCGTGCGTCCGCCGCGGCGCGTCCAACATCGCCGGTTCTTATCCCGGTACCTTCACGTTTTCACCACCGGTCCGGTACACCGTACACACATCCAGTCTACAGCACTACGAGTCTCTGCCCTAAATATTTTAATTGTGGTGCATTGTTTATAAATCCCCGTTGTTTATTAGACGTGCTTGAATGTGAGCGTAATGAACGTGTTTGTTGTTGATGATGGTGCCCGGTATGTTTCCCGGTTTGCCGGTCTCGCCGGTTTGAGTGACAGCCGGCTGACAGCGCGCGCTCTTTGTGCGTGTGCGCCGGATTGCGTGTCCTACTTTCGCCCCGCGCTCGAGCCCCGCGCCGCGCTCCGCCCTCCTCACGCGCCTTTTGTTCAGCTCGCGCGTCTGTGTGTTGCATGATGGACGCGCGGGACACGTCCTCTCACGCGCATGTTTACTGTGGTTTCGTGTGGTGTGACAAAACAAGAGGCAACGCAAAACTCTCGCGTGACCACCTCTAGATTCTGTTTTAGTTACACGTGAAAACGTGAAGCGTGGATGCCCAAGCTGTAGACCACCAACGGAGGGGGGCTCATTTAATTTTCATTGTAGCCAAGCACAGTGTTAAGAATCATGTAGGCAACAATCTTTTAAATACACAGGCCTTCAGTTTTTCAGCAGGAATCTTGAATTAAGGTGTTTTCATAGGCTCAGCTGTCTAAACCATACCAACCACAGCTATCATTAATCTACTGATTAAAGGTACCATACCCCAGCACAGTAATGATTTGATCTGTCTTCTCTCTCCCTCTCTCTCTCTCTCTCTCTCTCTCTTTCTCTCTTTCCTCTCTCTTCTCTCTCTCTCTCTCTCTTTCTCCTCCCCCACAGACTCAGTGAGTAAGCGTGGGTGTGTGTGTGTGTGTTGGGGGTGAAGATGGTGCCCAGGCCGTCGTCGGGGGAGTTATGGGGTCTGCACCTCATGCCCCCCCGTATCCTGGTGGACTGCTGTCTGCCCAACGGCATGTTGGTGAGTCTGGAGTGTCTGCGTGAGGCACCACTGCTCAGCATCAAACAGCAGCTCTTCACAGAGGCACGCAAGTACCCCCTCTACCACCTGCTGCAGGTAAATACCCTTCAAACTACCCCCTCTACCACCTGCTGCAGGTAAATACCCCTCAAACTACCCCCTCTACCACCTGCTGCAGGTAAACACCCCTCAAACTACCCCCTCTACCACCTGCTGCAGGTAAATACCCCTCAAACTACCCCCTCTATCCACCTGCTGCAGGTAAACACCCCTCAAACTACCCCCTCTACCACCTGCTGCAGGTAAATACCCAACAAACTACCCCCCTCTACCACCTGCGGCAGGTAAATACCCCTCAAACTACCCCCTCTACCACCAGGTAAATACCCCTCAAACTACCCCCTCTACCACCTGCTGCAGGTAAATACCTCTCAAACTACCCCCTCTACCACCTGCTGCAGGTAAATACCCCTCAAACTACCCCCTCTACCACCTGCTGCAGGTAAATACCCCTCAAACTACCCCCTCTACCTCCTGCTGCAGGTAAATACCCAACAAACTACCCCCTCTACCACCTGCTGCAGGTAAACACCCCTCAAACTACCCCCTCTACCTCCTGCTGCAGGTAAATACCCCTCAAACTACCCCCTCTACCACCTGCTGCAGGTAAATACCCCTCAAACTACCCCCTCTACCACCTGCTGCAGGTAAATACCCCTCAAACTACCCCCTCTACCACCTGCTGCAGGTAAACACCCCTCAAACTACTTCCTCTAACTACCCTTTGACCCCTTACTGCAGGTAAATACCCCACTAATTACTCCCTGTACCACTTGATATCTGCTAAGTACCCTTGGTACTCTCTAATGCCCCCTATAAATGCCCCTGTCGTCAACACCCCTCATGTAATGCCCCTCTGTTCCCATATTGTACTGCCAGCTACAGAAACTTCTGAAACATGATCTCATGAGTTTCTCCTCCATTCAGACGGCTGGACCGTACAAGCTGTTTGTGAAGAGGTCGTTAAGATGCTCTCACAGGTGTTAATGTGAAGAGGTCGTTAAGATGCTCTCACAGGTGTTAATGTGAAGAGGTCGTTAAGATGCTCTCACAGGTGTTAATGTGAAGGGGTCGTTAAGATGCTCTCACAGGTGTTAATGTGAAGAGGTCGTTAAGATGCTCTCACAGGTGTTAATGTGAAGAGGTCGTTAAGATGCTCTCACAGGTGTTAATTTGAAGAGGTCGTTAAGATGCTCTCACAGGTGTTAATGTGAAGCACAGTGCATGCTCTAATGTTTCTTCCTGGCTGGTAGGAGGAGTCATGCTACATCTTTGTGGGCGTGACCCAGGAGGCAGAGAGGGAGGAGTTTTATGACGAGACACGACGGCTGTGTGACCTACGACTGTTCCACCCGATCCTGAAGGTCATCGAACCGCTTGGCAACCGAGAAGAAAAGATCCTCAACCGGGAGATTGGTGTGTGTGTGTGTGTGTGTGTGTGTGTGTGTGTGTGTGTGTGTGTGTGTGTGTGTGTGTGTGCGTGTGCGTGCGTGTGCGTGCGTGCGCGTGTGTGAGTGTGAGTGTGTGTGAGTGTGTGTGTGTGTGTTTTTCCTCCTGATATGAAGTATGTGTGTATGTGCTCAACTGTGTGGTTGATTTCTGTTCAGGCTTTGCCATAGGCATGCCGATCTGTGAGTTTGAGCTGGTGAAGGACCCCGAGGTGCAAGACTTCAGGAGGAGCATTCTGAGCGTGTGCAGGGAGGCGATGGAGGAGCGTGAGGGGGGCGGAGCTCACACACAGGCGCTGTACGTGTACCCGCCCAGCGTGGAGTCCAACCCCCAACTACCACAGCACATCTACTGCAAGCTGGACAAAGGTGGGTGGAGCCCTGGACTACGGTGTGTGTGTGTGTGTGTGTGTGTGTGTGTGTGTGTGTGTGTGTGTGTGTGTGT